>NC_081407.1:402798185-402810685 GCF_030272615.1 Cryptomeria japonica
AACACCATTTCTATTTGACCGAATGCAACTACTATTACCTTTGCCCATTAGACTATAAATTTTTTTGATGATTTTCTGAATATCATTTATTTGATAATTGTTGAACATCCACATAGAGGCGTAATAAAGACTATAAGAAGAGAGAAACTTCTAAAATACTTGCATTATGCCAGCCATAGACAAGTATTGCTTATACCATTTACCGAACTTGTTCTCTATTTTCCCTTTGATCCACAATCACATTTCTTTCAGATATGGGTTGATAACAAAAGGAATGCGCAGATACCTAACTTGCTTAGATCCCCCCCATTGATAGTTATACTTACCAAGCCACGTGGTAGGCCATCATCCCACCCAACCAAGGTGGAATTGGCTGATGATATCTTGGCCCTTGAAGCTTCACATAAGAGATTAAGCTTCAAAATCAAGGAATCCATGTTTTCATCTTCAAGTTCCAAAAATAGGGTTAAGTCATCAACAAACTAAATATTGATTAGCTCTTCCTTGTTAGGAAAGGAGATGCCCTTGACCCTTGGGGAGTCAGTAGATTCTCTAAGAAGATAACATTAGATGCTATAACAAATAGGGTAGGATCTAGTGGGCACCCTTGCCTAATAAACCTCTCCAAATTAAGGGATTGAGTATAGGATCCATTGACCTCAACCTGCACAAAGGCATCTTTAAGAAAAATTTGAACCATGTGACAAAATTCCTTTAGGAAGCCGAATGCTTCCAACATCATGATGAGGAAACTCCTTTCTATTTGATCATATGCCTTCTCAAAATTAATTAAAAACATAGCCACTTTTTGGTCGGTGCAATTTGGCCCAATTCGTGACTTCCCAACCAGTGATGAGATTTTCAAGTATGTATCTACCCTTGATTAAACTAGTCTAAGTATTACTCACAATGTTGGGTAGGATATCCACCATTCTAAGCACAATAATTTTTTTTAGGATTTATATGATACATTTAGCAATGCAATGGGCCTCTAGTTTTTTGATGAGGGACTTGTCCACATCTTTACAGAGCAGTTTAACCACCAATTTATTAATTTCATCTCCCAATTAGCCCCTATTCAGTGCTTCCTCATATACCTGAAGTAAATCCATGCCTATTCATTCCTTAGTTTCTTTGTAGAACTCAATAGGCAACCCATTAGGGCTAGGGGCCTTGCCATTATTGAGGGTGTTGATGGCTTTAATGATTTCATTAATTGAAATTGGTTTCTTGAGTGCATTAGCCTCCCCCTTTGAAATATTCCTTGGGATGAGGGCTCTACATTTATCTCTTTTAATTTGACTAGTAGGGGAGTTCCCTTAAGAGGAGAACAACTTCTGGTAATACAGGAGGAATGCTTCTTTAATGTCATATTTGTCCACCAACTCTCTACCCTCTTCCCTAATTCTATTTATTCTTTCTTTAAACTCCTTCTACCTCAACATATTAAAGAAGAACTTGGATCCCTTGTCTCCTTGTTGCAACTAGTTGATTTTGGCCCTCACTTTGATTCCTTGAATCTTTTTATTCTAAATGCTCCTTAGCAAATCTCTAGTGCGGGTCAGTGATTCAGATAATTCAAGGTTGGCAAGGTCCATTTGGGTTTGAAACTTAAGGACTTGAAGGTTTTCAACTAGGTCTCTTTCTCGATTTCTCTCATCTTTGGATTTTTTCTTCCCTACCATTTGAAGCAAGACCCTCCAACTATTAACATTCTTGTTTCAATTATCAATGGTAGAGGGAGTGTGATACTTCCATTTATTTATCTGCCTAATCATGCAAATTGCACACATAACATCTTGGTCCTTTAGTTAGTTGGTATTGAAGATAAAGCTTTCTCCCTCTTAGTAGGAAGGTCAAAATTATTATTTAATGCAATCCGAGCCCTGATAGGATGATAATCTAATAGAGTGTATGTGCATACTATAACTATGGAGCCACCATCCTCCCATTTGAAAGAGAAGAAATCTTTATTAGCATACAATCTATCCAACCTACAGTATATCCTCTTCCTTCCTTGTTGGAAGTTGCACCACGTGTACCAAATTGACCATAACTATTCTTTTTTCCTTCAAGAGGATCAAAAGTCTGAGTTTTTCCTTTGCTCTGGTCCAGTAGAGTTTCTCACCACACTTCCACTCTAATTCCAAACCTCCTAGCTTATCCTCTCGATTCTTAATCATGTTTAAGTCCCTTCCAATGACCAGGGGAAATCTGAGAGTGTACATGGCCACTCATATAGTTTTATCCTTTCTCTATAGTCATTAGAGGCATAAAGGGAGAACACTCCAACTTTAGTGTTTTGGATGCTAGTTATGGCCCTCACAACCCTGTTGCATGGGGAACAACCATTATCAATTACCTTATTACCCCATTTGCCTTCTATAAGAATGACAACCCCCCACCTTTTCCTTTACCATGTTTGGTAGAAAATTGGAGCACATGTTTCCAAATGTATCTAAGATTCACATCTAACATGAACTTAGTGGCTTTTACTTCCTAAAGAACCATAATATCAGTGTGCTTATGTTGGTTCAAGAACCTCTTGACCATATATTTCCTATCTGGGATTCTAGTTTCCCAAAATTTTGGGATATACAGTTCAATTCCAAGAGTCACATTAAATAGTGATGTCCATAGTAGCCTTAAAGTTGTCAAAACATTGAGGAAGCTCTTTGTTATTATCCTTCTTTTTAGCAAAAGGAGAGTGTTTTCCTTTAGGTCTCCCCCTCTTCCTCTTAACCTTAGTGAATTGACCATTTTTAGCAAGAATTATATTCTCATTTTTTAGACTCCTTCATGTTGTCTTGACCTACAAGTTGCTCCTCTATAGTGGCTGAATCATTGGATATTGGCCCAATTTCAAAGTCTGGCTCTAATGGGTGCGTTTTAGTGTTGTTAGCACTATGACTTACTCTGGATTTATCATATGCTACTATGGATAGGTCATGGACATCATTAGAAGCCTTGTTTCTAATAAGAGGATCATCAGTAATAATACTAAAGAAGGCTACATTATTACCAAGTCTAGATTTATGGATATCATTGGCAGGAGTCATGCTACTACAAAGTTGGGTAGAGGGGGTAGCCTACTTTTCACTAAGGGGAGGGAAACAACTGTTAATCTCACTATCTTGGGGCTTCTTGATTTGAGACTCCATAAGAATATTAAAATTGTTTGAAAGCTTCACGGATGTGGTTCTCCCTTTGGGGTTAACCAGACTATCTGACTCACTTAGCTTCATGCTCGTATGTTTCTTTTCTTTGATACCTCTAACTATAGATTTGACAAGGGAGTGATTATCCTTTTTAATCACATTACCACCAACGACAGACATTGAGAATCATCATCCATTGGAACAGAGGCAGGGTCGATAGGAGAGGGATTATTAGGAGATTGTGTCACCTCCATTATGCAGCCCCTGGCCTTCTTAAGATTCTCTAGAGCAAGTTGTTGGGAATTTTTCCTCCTAGTTTTGTGAGCCATGGGGTAAAGGAATTGGTCATACATATCCTTTTTGGTATCTCTTATTTGAGATAAAAAGATAGAGATGGTTGAATGTCGGGGGGGGGGGGGGGGTGTTGGTATTAAAATTCCCAAATTTTAAGGATTCACCAAGGGTGGGAAAATTAATAGGAAGAGTAGTAACCATAACCCACACTACATCCTTCAAAGAGTTGAGTCACTCCATTACAGGCCCTTATACATCGTCGGATGTACCATTGGGAAAAGCTTGATTGGGTAGGGTAGACTCTCTAATAACTTTCTCAGGATGACTACCAATTAAGGTTCCATTCATTTTACCAATAGGCTTGCATTACATCAAAATAAGGCAATTCCTCTCAATATGGATGATGAAATAGCTCTGATACCAATTGATGAAATAGGGCAGGCGATTGAGAGGGGAGGGATTGAATTAGTTGTCTAAAAAACTTACACAACTTAAACTTATTCTTAGATATAATAGTTAGACATGAAAGCATAAATTAGCAACACATCACAATCACACATAACACCAAGATTTTTGACGTGGAAAACCCGATCAAGAGAAAAACCACAGTGGGGATGAACCCACAAAATAAGTATACTTTCTTAGAAGTATTACAATGGGGAATGCACATTTATTTAGGCACATTGCCTAGAGCTCACTATTCAAAATAAAAAGGTTCACTACCCAGGGAAGGCTTGTTGCCTATACAAACAATCTTGGATCACGTCCAAAAATCATGAACTAAGAAATAACATCTCCTTAATGCCTGGTTCAGTCCCATTAAAGCACAAATTTTTTTTCTTCTTCACACTTCTTCTCTGCCTTCAAAAGATGTATACATTCAATGCACATACATACTCACTCTCATCCATATTACACACAAATACAAATATTATTACATTTGTTTACACATGACATCAACCTTGGAGAAATCAATAAGGTCCGCTCAACATTCATCACCTAATTCAAAAATACAACCACACTCAAGACAATATAATATGCGGACCAAGCAATGTCAGCTAATACATAGCACAAACCCAAATCTATTGCCTCAAACATGTTACACTTCCAAGAATTACATGATCATCCACAACACGCTGCAAGCATCCGGTCGACCAAGAACATGAAGAAAACTAAGGCACTAGAGAAAATCATCAATTATGAACTCAACAATCAATGCAGAACGCCAACACAAAAGGCACACAATCTAGAAACATCCACAAGCATCATGAATTACCATAGCAACATCCCTCACCAAGACAAATTATTAGAATCACCAACATCTTCATACCGAACTTCAAAAACACTAACTACAACGAATGTCAACCTTGAAAAATCACTTGCGGAGCTCCAAACCATTAACCACTTGAATTTAGGACACAAACCAACGTTCCAAAAATACTTCTAAATCCGCAGATCAAGATATTAAAATGCAAAGAAATGCATATCAAAATACTGACACTCTGTCACCACTGAACAACTGAAAAAACCAGCCACAACACAAATACCCATAACTCAATCAAATCTTCGCGCGGACCTCTGAAACTTGCACTGAATCAACTATAGACAACCCTCTACAAACCCTTTAATCTACAAACTCTGATCTTCATCATGTTGAATAAACTAACTCATTGAGCTTCACTGCACCATTGTCACAAACAGAGAAATATGTTGACATCAATGACAAAACATCTCTCAAATATCACTCAAGCACATATTTGTAACATACTCCAACAATCTCCCCCTTTGGCATTCATGGCAACATATAATGTGAAAAATAATCAATGCCAAAGAAATCAACAATTCCCCTTTAGACCTTGCACATAACTCTATTCTTATCATCTCAACATAGTTTTTCACATGACTCTCTCCCCCTTTAACATCAATGGAAAATGCACATATTTGCAATCAAACCATAAAAATGACTATCTAAATCACAAAACTGACTACTCCCCCTGAGTAGCAGCCACCAATCATCAATTCAGATCACAAGATATGATTGTGAAATGCACCAGACTGATGCATACCAAATGCATCTTAGTTTTGACCAGGAGGGGAAATCACCCCTAACTTCCCTCTGAGATAATCAAAAGTATCCTTAGGCAAAGGCTTCATGAAAATTTCTGCAATATGTTCCTTTGTAGGCACATACTCCAATCTGACTTGCTTCTCATTTGCCTTATCTCTCAAAAAGTGAAACTTGATTGATATATGTTTAGTCTTTGAATGCAACACCAAATTCTTAGAAATGTTAATTGAACTTGAATTATCACAATAGATAGAAATAGGCTCATTATACACTACTTTGATATCTTTCAACATTTGCTTCATCCATACCACCTGAGTACAATTGTTAGCAACAACAATATATTCTGCCTTTGCAGTAGATAGAGAAATAGAGCTCTCTTTTTTGCTCAACCATGAAACCAATCTTTTTCCCTAGAAAAATGCACCACCACTAGTACTCTTTTTGTCATCCACATCTCCTTCCCAATCAACATCAATAAAAGCACTCAGAGTAAAATCATCATCTTTAGGATACCACAAACCAAAATCAACTATTCCTTTCAAATATTTGATTTTTTTTTAATAGCTACAACATGAGATTCCTTAGGATCATCTTGAAATATAGCAACAATACAAACAACATTCTTGATATCTGGTTTGGTTTGATTCAAATAAATAAATCCACTAATCATAGATCTATATCTAGTTTGATTTGTCTTAGGAGAATTGTCATCCTTAGTCAACTTACATCCGATCACCATAGGAGTTCCAACTGGCTTTGAATCTTCCAAACCAAACTTTTTCAACAACTCTTTTACATACTTGGATTGAGATATGAAGGTCCCTTTTTTTGATTGTATGATTTGCAATCCCAAAAATAATTTCATCTCTCCAATCGTAGACATTTGAAATTCATTCTACATTTCATTAGAAAACTCTTTGCACAAACTATCATTTCCTCCAAATATAATATCATCAACAAAAACTTCAATATTCAAAATGTTATCATGATCAATCTTGAAGTACATATTACTATCAGTAGTACCTTTGTTAAATCCAAACTTCAACAGATACTCATCCAATTTGGCATACCATGCTCTTGGGGCTTGCTTCAGTCCATACAATGCTTTCTTCAACCGGCAAACCATATCTCCTTGATCAGTCAATTGAAATCCATCTGGTAGCTCTATGTACACCTCTTCTTCCAATTCACCATTTAGGAATGTTGACTTGACATCCATCTGATAAACTTTGAAATCCTTGTAAGCAACAAAAGGAAGAAACAATCTCACAGCTTCAATTCTTACCACAAGAACAAAAGTTTCTTCAAAATCAATTCCTTCCATTTGTGAATATCCTTTTCAAACAAGTCTCTCTTTTTTTCTAATGACTTCACCTCGCTCATTCAATTTGGTTCGAAAGACCCATTTGGTTTCGATTACATTTTTGTTCTTAGGTCTGGGAACAAGAATCCATGTATTATTCTTTTCAATCTGCTTCAATTCTTCTTCCATTTCTTTTACCCAATGTTCATCTTTACATGTTGCATTCACATCCTTAGGTTCAATCTTTGAAATCAAATAATACTCAACTTAATCTTTAGCAATTCTTCTTCTTGTTTGAACACCTTTATTTCTATCTCCTATGATCTGATTTTCAGAATGATTCAACCTTACATACCTGGGAGTCTTAAGATTCTCTTGAATTTTAGGCTCTTGTGTTCTTTCTTAAGCACTTGCAGTAGTTCCTTCTCCTTGAGACACTGGATTCACCGAAAAAATATGGACTTGATTTTGGGTTTGAGGTTGCTTCCCTTTGTTTGTACTATCAATCTGATCATCTAAATCATATCCACAAGATCTGTATTGTCTCTCATTTCTTTCATCAACCCTGACATTTGCACTCTCAACTATCTTCCTCAATCTCTTATTATAACACCAGCAAGCCTTTCTTTTGGTAGAATAACAAAGAAATATTCCTTCATCACATCTAGCATCAAACTTTCCTAGATCTTCATCCTTCTTGATATAACATTTACTTCCAAAAATTATGAAATATTTAACAGTAGGAGAATGACCAAACCATAGTTCATAAGGATTCTTGTCGATATCATCTCTAGTATGCACCTAGTTAAGAGTGTAAACATCAATACTCACAACTTCTCTCCAATAGACATGCAGAACATTTCCTTCAATCATTATTGTCCTAGCAGTTTCTTGAATGGTTATGTTCTTCCTTTCCACAACTCCATCTTGCTGAGGGGTTCTCAGAGCAGACAACTGTCTTCTTATTCCATGTTCTTCACAAAATGCATTGTACGACTTTGCCTTCCAAAGATAAGCCATGCCAAGAGATAAACCGAGATAGATTGAACTCACCAAAAGTGAATTCACCACCTCTATCAGATCTTAGACACTTTAGCTTCAAGCCTATCTTTGTCTCAACCATAGCATTGAAAATCTTGAATTTGTCTAGAGCTTCAAACTTCTCCCTCAAGAAAGTAACCCGCATCATCTTAGAATAATCATCAATCATCAACATGAAATATCTGTCTCCTTGTAAGATTATAACTCTAGAAGGACCACACAAATCAGTATGCACAAGATCCAATAATCCACTTGAAAAATGCTTCTTACTTTTGAAAGTAACTTTGGTTTGTTTCCCTAATTGATATTCCTTGCATATAGGGTTATCAGGTTTCATTAAATTAGGAAGATCTCTCATATCCTAAGTAGAATTTATCTTAACAATGTTATCAAAATTCACATGACACATTCTTGTATGCCACAACCAACTTTCATCAACCTGAGCAATCAAACATTTTTTACCAGTACTATTTAAATGAAATATATTACCTTTAGGACCTTTATTCCTGATGCAATCTCAATTTTAGAACTACCCAAGATTCTACACTTGCCATTCTTGAATTGAGGATCATATCCCTTGTCAACCATCTGTCCAACACTCAAAAGATTATTCTTTAAACCTTCTACATACAAGATGTCATCAGTATTATGCTTACCATCAAGAGAAATGGATCCTCTACCACGGATTATACCACCTTTATCATCTCCAAACTTTATAGGTCCACCTTCATACTTTCCAAAATCACATAATTACTCTTATCACCTGTCATATGGTGAGAGAATCCACTATCAATTACCAATTCATCTTTCTCTTCATCTTGTGCAACCAAATCTCTTTCCACATTCATGCAGCTAGCCGAATCAGTAGGCATTAGATCATCTTCCTTGATAGCAATAAACACCCATTCATTATCACTTTTACTTCCTTTATCAAATTCATCATCTAAAACACCTTCATTATCAACATAATAACATCTCTTCTCAAATCTAGGCTTGTAAGGTTTTCTAGGAACTCTTTCCGAACACCTTGAGGCAAAATGACCTATCTTATTGCAAGAAAAACATTTAAGAGGCAATTTTCCTTCATACTTACCGGCTCCTTTGGGTAATCTCTTGGCAATAATTTCTTTAAGATCCTCAAGCTCTCGCTCTTCTTATTCAATTTCCTTCCTCTCCTTCTCATATCTGGACATCCATCTTGAAGAACTTTCTCTTGGATCATATCTTTGCTTATCCTTTCTGGAAATAGTAGCTTTGAATGCAGATTCTATCTTAGGAAGAGAATCACCAAACTCACTCAACTCAAAGGATAAGAGCTTACCAATCAACATGTCCCTAGTCACATCTATCACAAATCAGATCTCCTCAATAGAAGCAACTTTATGTTTGTAGGATGCAAGTAAAGATCTGAGCACTTTAGCAACAATCTCTAATTCTTCCAACTTTCCATCGACACATCTAATATTACATACAAGTTCATTCACCTTCTACATGAAAGAAGTGATGTTCTCATCTTTGCCCATCCTCAACATTTCATATTTTTCTTTCAGGCTCTGCAACTTAGCAATCTTCACATAATTGTTGAAGATCTTTCATACAAGGTTTCCAACTTCTTCCAGATCTCGTGAGTAGTCTACAATTCCATAACATTTGTCATCTTAGAATCAATTAGAGCACTCAACAATGCTTCCATAGCCCTAATATTGTATTCAACAATTTTGATCTCATCCAAAATTGAAGGTCCATTTGCAGGAATGATATACTTGATTTAAGTAATATCCCAGTAAGGTTCACCAATGCATCTCAGATGACACTACATGCGATTCTTCCAAAGAGAGTAGTTAGTTCCATCAAATCTTAGACTGTCCTTCTTGTAAGTCGCCATCTCGGATCAACTCAAGTAGTTAAGCTTCTTCGGAGGAACCTACTCTGATACCGATTGATGAAATAGGGCAGATAACTGATTGGGGGGGGGGGGTGAATCAGTTGTCTCAAAAACTCACACAACTTAAACTTATTCTCAAATCTAATAATTAGACATGAAAGCATAAATCAACAACACATCACAATCACACATAACAACAAGATTTTTGACGTGCAAAACCTGATCAAGGGAAAAAACACGGTAGGGATGAACCCACAAAATAAGTATACTTTGTTAGAAGTATTACAATGGGGAATGCATATGCTTTCAGGTACACTGCCTAGAGCTCACCGTTCAAAACAAAAAAAGGCTTACTGCCTAGGGAAGGCTCACTGCCTATACAAACAATCTTGGATCACATCTGGAAATCGTGAATTGAGAAATAATATCTCCTTAATGCTCAGTTCAGTCCCATTGAAGCACAAAACAACTTTCTTCTTCACATTTCTTCTCTACCTTCAAAAGATGTATACATTCAATGCAAATACATACTCACTCTCATCCACAACACACACAAATACAAAGATTATTACATTTATTTATACATGACATCAACCTTGGAGAAATCAACAAGGTTGGCTCCACATTCATCACCTAATTCAAAAATACAACCACACTCAACACAATATAATATGCAGACCAAGCAATGTCAGCCAAGACATAGCACAAACCCAAATATATCACCTCGAACACATTACACTTCCAAGAATTACACCTTGATCATTTGCAACATGCTACAAGCATCCGGTCAGCCAACAACATGAAGAATACTAACGCATTGGAGAAAATCATCAATTACAAGCTCAACGATCAATGTAGACCACCAATACAAAAGGCACATGATCTAGAAACATCCACAAGCATCATGAATTACCATAGCAACATCCACACCAACACAAATTACTAGAATCACCAGCATCTTCATACCAAACCTCAAGAACACTAACTACAATGACTGCCAACCTTGAAAAATCACTCGCAAAGCTCCAAACCATGAACCACTTGAATTTAGGACACACACCAATGTTCCAAACATACTTCCAAATCTGCAGATCAAGATATTACAATGAGGAGCAATGTAGATCAAAATACTGACACTCTGTCACCACTGAACAACTGAAAAACCAGCCACAACATAGATACCCATAACTTAATCAAATCTTCACGTGGACCTCTAAAACTTGCACTAAATCAACTATATACAACCCTCTACAAACCATTTAATCCGTGAACTCTGATCTTCATCACATTGGACAAACTAACTCACTGAACTTCATTGCACCCCTGCCACAGATAAAGAAATATTTGACATCAATGACAATACATCTCTCAGATATCACTCAAGCACATATTTGTAGTATACTCCAACAATGGCACATCTATAGAGAAAACAAACATTAATCCCACCAAGGGTTTTAACGATACAAACTATGGGTTCTTTGTCGATATTTATTTCAATAAACCTAGGAATATCTTCGCCCGAGTTAACTAATATTAGCACCCTAATATCCATGTGGGGAACTAAAGAATGGGTATTATCCACCCCACACACTTTCATAATGGATTCAAACATCTGGGGGATAAAATTCCACAACAGAGGGGGGAATTTCTTTACTATGATCCATCTAGGGCAGGATAGGGCCAAAATCTCATCACAAACAACATCAAGTGGCCACTTGAGGGCCCTAAATGTACACTCCCAATGGACTAGTACTGCTTCCTAACCACTGCTACTTGAGATTTAGTATCATTGAAAAAAATAATAAATAGCACCTTTTGAATCATTCCATAGAAACAAAATTGAAACCCTAGTTTCTTAACCCATGCATGTTTAAGCCATTCATCAAGAAATTTGTGAGTTGTGCACTTAGCAACATCCCTAGCCGCGAGAAACACAATAATACTCTTTAAGCGAGATTTTTTCATTATTCAAAACATTAACCATTTCATGATTAGGAACAATACTAAGCTTGTTACACCCCATTGTGGTATTACTTATTTCCTATTACTTTTCTTAGTTAAAATACTTTAACACATGAACATTCTTTGAATGTATTTATCTTGATTGGGAATATGATGAATAAATGAGAAATAAATGTGATATTTTGAGGTACAAATCTTTGATGTATATGTCTATTTTGATGACAACTGACTATTATTGTGTTGTGTTAAGTTGGATGCAGGAAATGAACAAGCTTCTGGAAGCGAGGGCGAGTATCACTTAAGAGAAGAACTTGGTTTGGTAATCTTAAATATGTGCGTTATTGAGCTATCACACACTCACATCGTAGTTGGTCAAGTTGAGTTAAGTTAGTCAGGTTAATGGTAAGTTACCTTCTGCCTAGTTAAAGATATTGCCACCCCAACCATGTGGGAAGTGAAATTAACACCAAGTGCAACCATGTCAAAGGAGGAAGTATTGGTCATTGTGAGGGGGGCTCTTAAAATATGGTAAGTGCTAAATATTAATAAGTTATCCCTTTTAAAAAAGGATATGTATAATGCTTTGACCAACATTGACCCCCTTTAATAGGGCAAGCACCTATGTATAAGTGCAACCTATTGCATGGCACGGTAATATAGCTAGAAGCTATGCCTAATATAAGGGTAGACTTAGTTCATAAGCGTGTGTTATAAGGAGACACAAATCACTTTTTTTAGGTAAATGATAAAGGATAACATGAACAAAAGTTCTTTCTCATTTTTAGAGGT
>NC_081407.1:402815685-402818185 GCF_030272615.1 Cryptomeria japonica
TGCATAAAAAGACTACCAATTTGACATACGAGAAATCGGCAATAATAACACACGAATACATTTAGAACACATGAACTAAAACATATTCTTCATTATCCTTTTGGAAATATACAAGTCCAAAATCCTTTCTATACATAGTGCAAATCAAAATATCATTACAAGTTTCTCCTGGAATTCCAATAGAGTTTTCCCTTCTGTAAAAAGTCCCCCCCCTTTACATTACAAATAGCCTTGCATTTATAGGCTCTCCCTGATAACTAATTAGTAACTAACTTTAATCCTGGGTTAATAACTAACTCTTTTCTGCGTAAATCTTAATGAGTTAGTAACCTATGATTTTATGCGCAAAAGAAGTCAACTTTCTAACCTTTGGTTACAATAAGCGACATAAGCCACTTTTATAAAAATAATATCAAACCCATTACATTGAAGAAATAATTCATTTGTCGATTTTGCCGAGGTGGCCTTTATCTTCGTTTGCTTCATCTGAAGTTGTCATCATCTTGCCATTTGGAGCTATAGAGCCTTGCTCATTCTGCGGTCATTTCATTTAGTTCTGCAAGATGTCTCTTGGAGGAATTTAGTCAAATAGTTACTGTACTCTTATATTTGCTTCTACCTTTTGCATGAAATCCCGTTAATGTATTTCCCATTTGTAGGCTCTTCAATGAATTCATCATGGAAGCCTTGCAATCATAATGCCTAAAGACCCTCATTTCTTTGGAGCATCTCCAACTATAACCTGTTATCATTCTCATATGTTTCTTTCTCTATTTTTGTCATGGTTGGTTTCACTCATTTGATATTAGCCTCTTTTCTCCAACATCTTTCATATGTATCGATACCTCCTTATAAGTAATAACCTACCATATAACCACGATGTTGGCTTCGAGAATGCCTCATCAATTATAAACTTTGGAGAATTTCCTCGCAAAATCATTCTACAACATTTCATTACACCTATGAGAGGATGTATTAACTGCATATCCTTATTTCATTGTGGGATGTGAGATGGTATCATCTAAAGGCATCTATCAAATGGTCTGCATGCTGTCCATGCCTCCATTTCTTGCTTTCAAATGTGTAGTGAGGATTTTGATGAATCTATCCTTACACTGGCGAATGGCATTTCCTTGTATATTTCTAAAGATTTTTCAATGAATCTCTCCTTCGGTGTGATAGAACTCTTTATTCACTTGCCCAAGACCTTTCTTTAGGTCAAGGCATACAGTCGATAGTACCCCCTCCTGTTCGAGAGGCATACAATAGATTTGAATACAATGCCCACTGGGGAGTTATAGCCCATTTCAGGTGCATGTCCAGGTGCTACTATAGTTGATCAAGACCCAACAACAATTGAAGCACTTTGATAGCTAGTAGCATAGCCCCCAGGCATGGATTAGGATTGAGAGCTTATTATTGCAGAGACTCCACAGAAGGGTCAACATACATCTAACCCTATTCATTAAAACACAAAATTGGTCCTACTCTACGGGCTACCATTCCTCCTGCTGCCATTTGGAGATTCGATCTCTTGCATACGTATTAATAAGGTATCTATTTGAAGCATTTGATAAATATCTTGTAATTATCACATGTCATGATATGACATCAGTTTGTGGTGTTTTGTTAAACAGTTCATATATGCATAACTCATTAGGAACCAACACCCATCCTCCCAATCCAATTACGCATGCATTCAGGGGATAGTTTCAAGAAGTGTGAACCATCGTGCTGCAAAGAAGGAGATGCGAAGTATCATAGATATGAGCCCGACTGTTACATACTACTCATGATGAACAATTGCTAGCCACCAACCACTAATCAAACGACCCCACAATTTACATATATTTATTCAATTATGGCAGGCTGCGAGATGATATTGTAGAAGCATTTAGAACATAATCCCACATACTGGTAAACTCTTGGGTTGCTATCCCCACGTAACCAGTCTCCATCATTCCCATCTCTTGTGCCTCCATGAATAGCGGAGGTTACCAGTAGATCGGAGCCCGGCTAACAGTGAGAACAAATATTGAATCAATGGTTAGCTATTCTCCGAGAAAGTAGGGGGCAAAGCGGATCAGCCGGGAACAACTTACCAGAAAACAAGGAGTGGTTGGATGCTTTCACTTCCATAATGCCCTATTCATGCTCAGATCACAAGGAGCGTGGATAATAAACACACTTGATTGTATTGTCTTGAGTTTATGAAGCTCTTCCCTTATTGGTTGTTCCTGTGCAGTTTAAAGGAATCATTGATGTGTATACGATTTCAAAGTGGAGATCTCGAAGGGCATCATGCAACGAGGACATGCTCCGGAACCAAAATCATCATTTGAGTGAAGAAATGCAACTCTTCTCTAGCCGTAATGTTTAACCAAGGCTGCTACAGCTTTCATCTGATTGCGATCATTGTGTGCCATATGAACAAAATATGGGAATATCTGGTTGGAGAGTGCAGGACTTGAGTCAGATAGTGACAAAATTGGTACATTAG
>NC_081407.1:402823185-402835685 GCF_030272615.1 Cryptomeria japonica
AAGTGTGGAGGGGAAAAAGCGAGATCGGGTGACTAGGACCTAATCCCACTTTTGCCAACACATTGGGAATACGAAAGAGCCTAGGGAGATAGCTCACTTTGGCTACTTCTTGTGAGAAAGAGAGAGCCAAGGATTATCTCTTAGGGTTTCTATTCCTCTTGTTGTATATGAAGATAAGATGTGAAAGATTGATCAACTAGACTAGGAGATAAACAATGAAGCATATATGAACTAAAATTGTAGAAACTCACAGATCTAAAATCGAGATACTGAAAGCAGAGAAGGGGCAGAATTTGGATGTGGTACCCGATGCTGAAAAATGAGCCAAACTGACTAGGACTAGGGCACATGGCCCTGCCCCTGATGATTTGACAAAGAGCTACAATTGAAAGGCTACAAACTTGAGATCCCGAGCCTTCACCCTGTCAAAAATAATTGAAATTGAGGGGGACCAGGGTTCCACGCCCCTATCCTGGGTAGGCCCAGGGCACCACGCCCTTGTCCTTGATGGATTTGGGGCAATTTGAGGCCTTGGGACTATCCTTGTGCCTTTTTCTGATCCGGGAAGCCTTCCGGGTACCTGTGTAGTAGTAGCCATGATGGAAGATGTGCATGTATTAACATTGGCTATAGATTTAGGAATAAGCATGGATATCTCAACTTGGGTTGGAGGAATGAGATGTCCAAGCACTTCCGCACAACTAGTCAAATTTATAATGTTGTCAACCATTATGTGAGTTATGCTACATAGAACTTGCATGCCATGCTCACCATCTTGAATCAATTTCCTTAAAGCTTGAATCAAGGGGAGTACCTCTCTAGTAAAGTGCTCTTGACTAACAAATTGTTGAAGATCTTCCACTTGTTTTTCAATATTCCCCAATTATTCATTAGAAAATTGTGTTGAAGAGTCATCCTCATCATGAGAATCATGAAGGGAAGGATTCTCAACAATGTTAGGCAAGGTAGGTGCAAGATTAAGAGAAGAGGATTCACCCAAGCCCCTAGGTGGAAATAAGTCAAAACAAAACTTAGGCTCAACACCTTTAGTATTTGAACCACAAGAAGCCATGAGCCTATAACTTCTCAAAGGGATATTAGATCGAGAAACTGGGTTATGAAACTCATACACAAGTACAAGTTCCATCAACATACATTTGCTCCCAGGAAACAAAGAAGGGAAGCTAGAGACAAAGGTAAAGGAATTAGTTATGCTTTCAATGCCTTTAATACAATTGTGAATGAAAATGCAAGCAACCAAGAAATTATATATGCAATTATAACAATAAAACAAGTGACTGAACAATACAATATAACAATTAAATGATAAATTTACCACCTATTTAAGTGATATGATCTAATAAAATGATGATTACTTAATGAATGAAAGCACATAAAAGATTAATTTAAAAAATTATTAATGTCTTTAAATCTAAAAATTTTATGCAATTAAAATTAGTTTTGAACATCCAAATTAGAAATTATGCAAGCTATGTAGGGTTCACCAAAATGAAATGTTTGGGGAAATGAGTTTCACTACTCTAAACATGCATACGAGGAATGATTTACAATCCTTACATTCATTGGAGAGCAACCAATCAGGCCCAACTTCAGTCCTTCAGGAGTTTTGGGCACTTTGGTTGATTTTTATCTTTTTAATTGCTAAGATTGGATATTACGATGATTAAAAATGATGCAAGAACTAGGTATTTATGCTAAAAAATTGATAGTGTTTAGAATAAATAGATAGATATGGATCATAAAAAAAATACAAAAGGGTACATATGGAAATTAAACATAGAAAGGAACTTGTCATTGAAATTTGAGCCAAAAGTGTTGGACTAGTGTGCTAGGTATATTAGTCTTGATAAGTGTCCTACAACCCGAGACTCTAGATTTTAGATTGAGATGTTTCTTAGATCACACACCTTCAAAATTTAGCCAAAAAATGTCAAATGAGTGTGATAATTAACGTAGTCCATGAGTTTTCACCTGTTCAAAATTTGGAACTATAGGTATCACTTTGCACTTTGCAACTTTGCAACTTTTAGGAGTTGGATCTGTAACCTACACACAAAAAAGAGAGAAAAATATTGGACTATATACTATTAGATCTTGGATAGGAATTAACCTCCACTATAACTATAATATGATGTTAGAGAGCTTACCCTTTGTAGGACATAGTCAGAGAAATGATTGAATTACCAATGATACCTTTGATATGAACTTCTTTCCTCAAAGCCTTCGTGAAAGATTGATGTTTCTTGATAGGAGTTAATGATGCCTTCATTCATTTAGGAACACTAAAACTTTGATCATGATGCTAAAACTAAAATTTTGAATACTTGACTTTAGATCTCCCCTCTACTTCCTTGAGGATGCCTAATTGAAATTTCTCAATTGAAGTGATGGATTAGAATTAGGAGATGTTCAAAAGAGGAGGTGGGAGTTGTATTTATACACAATTTCAGACGTTTTGTGTTTAACTATCAAAGAAGGACAATATCAGGGAGCATTTTTCTTCATTCTAATTTCTTGACCATGAAAAATTCAAATTTGGGCCCATTTTGATTTGACCATGGTGCTAGGTGCCATAGTCTAGGAGGAATGCTAGGCATCATACTCTAGGAGGAATAGGGTGCTAGGCACCATAGTCCAAGATTTTTGAGATAGAATCAAGGTCAATGAGCTTGGGACTATACTGGTCATCTAGATTTGTCCATGAGATGAGCATAATCAGTTATAAATCAGTTGCATTAGGGACAACCACAAAAGTGAGCCAAAAATGAGTGTAAAATTCTATAAGGATATAATTTATGACACTATATTAACATATTCAATTAATGAAGCAATAACATAATTAACTAATCAATGCAAGTGCATAAGTGATGAATTAGAGAAATAAATGCATCTAAAAAAATCATACCTAAAAATTAAAAGTTATGCAAGAGTAAGACACGTGAGGTTCACTAAAATAAAATGATGGGAAATTGGATCTTATTCTAGAGATAAACTAGGATCCAAATAAATATCTTTTATTAGGGGAAATAGACACCAAGATCCAAATTTAATCCCAAAGGAAAGCTAGATGATGTGTATGATTATTTCCTATTGTTGTGTTTTATATGATTTGACGTGAATAAAAAATGACCATGTAAAATGGAGTAAAATTGATAATATTTAGCATAGATAGGCAGATACAGAAGTAGAATTTAACTCAAAACTACATATTTGGAAATGGAATGCAGAGAGGAACCTATTACTGAAATCTAGGCTTGAAAATGTTGGAGAAGTGGCTAGGCACCCTAGTCTTGGAGGTGCTTCTATCAAAGAAAACTTTGGATTCTAGATCACAATGCTTTGAAGATCGTTCTCTCCAAAATTTAACCAAAAAGTATTAGACACATGTATATATCAACATAGTCTTGGGGTTTTTGCTTCCTCAAAATCTGGAAGTATGTGTCTTAGTCTGCTCTGTGCAAATATACAACTTTCTATTGTCAGATCTTTAACCTACACACATAGAATATGGGAAAATGGTTGTTTTGTATAGGGGATTGAAGCTAAGTCAAACCTCATGTTGGTGTTTCCACCTCCATAACAACTAGGATGATGATAAAGAGAGTCTAATCTTGGTAGGGTAGAGGCTAAATCTGAAATAAAAAGTTGAATTTATAATATTATACCTTAAGATTGATAATGGTGGTGATGTAATGCTCTTTAGATAAGTCCTCCAAGTGTTGATGCAATAACATGATAAATAGTACAAAAATCCATCATGAAGATATACTTAAAGATGAGTTGTTGTAGCTTGATGCTTCTTGTACTCAAATCTGCTCTTGATGGAGGAATTAGGACTTGGAATGAAATTTCTAGATTATGAAAGATGATCAAATGAATTAGAGATGATGCTTTTATATAGGGCTCTCAAGGTATTTTCACATTTAGGCTGACTTTAAATGGTCATATCAAAATATCAAGATCAAATCACAAATCAAAGGAATCAACACTGTGCCACTTTCAAAATTTGGGTTCCTTTTGGAGGGCCATTTGGACTAGGGTGCTAGGCATCATAGTCTAGCTAGAAAGGGACCAAAGCAAGGTTGTTGTAGAGTGCACAAGCCTAGGACATTATATTAGTTCATCTCACGAGCATATGATGACAATTTGGATGAGACAAGGCTATAAATAGGCTAAAAATTACCAAGATGGAGACACACTGCAAAATCCCAAAAAGGAGTGTGAAATTGTAAGGGGTTGAAATTTATGACCCTATAGGTCATGTCTTTCTAATATTTGCATGAATTTAATTATTACTTCTTGATGCTATAAATAATATTTTTTTGTTTATAAATCTAGTTATGATATATCAAACTATTGTTCTAACTAAAGTAATGTTGAGATGCCATTTGACAATCGCATGTTTAATTTTTTTTATATGATCTTCTTACATGCATCTAGTTGTACACACATCTTGAAGGTACAAGTTATTGGAGATAATAAAAATACCTTGTGAGGGAATGCAAGAATAACTTTTCCACCTTTGGTAGGTGATCCACCTATAGTAGTGTTATCATACTATCATTTTTCCACTTTAGGTGAGATGATATCTTTTCAATTTGGTAATCATGTCACAAGATTATGACACTTGTCATAATATTATGCACTCCTATGTTCTCATCTTGGCTATATAACCAAGGGGTCTCCTATGTACTTTCATGGATTGTATTGCATTATTTATAGGAATATAGTTTATTCTTATCATTTTGATTCTCTCTTGTTATTGTGCTTTCCATTAGGCCTCTAGATCTTGGGTGGCTACCTTCATAGCCAAATATTAGATGGTATTAGAAATTTTAAAGTGCCATTGGTTTGCTATTTGAGAGAATATTGGTGCAATTTTGGGTTTTGTATTTCGTGGATTTTTATTGTAGGCTAAAATTGGAGCTTGTTGGGTCAAATCTAAGGCCACCATTGGATTCAAGAGGTTCAAGAAAGTTAGAATTGCCTTTTGTTTTTTCAAAATTCAACTTCAAAAGCCAAATCTAGAGCCATTTGAAGTTTGGAGGTGATTGCAAGATCTAGAAGGTACCTACTGATGAGACATGGACCAGCTAGGACTTGAACCTAGGACCTTCCATACACTATTGGAGTTCTCTACCATTGAGCTACTGGCCCCTCTTGGACTAGTCCATCGTCGGTACGGGTGTGGCTTGTTTCTAACACCAACACCCCCCCTTAAGACACACCTCTTGTGTTCTTGGGGCTCCTAGCCTGGACTTGGCTCTGATACCATGATGAGACATGGACCAGCTAGGACTTGAACCTAGGACCTTCCATACGCTGCTGGAGTGCTCTACCACTGAGCTACTAGCCCCTCTTGGACCAGTCCATCGTTGATCTGGGTGTGGCTTATTTCCAACACCAACACCGACAATTTTAGAGCACTTTGGGCTAAATTCGAATCTGCCATTGCGCTTAGAAGGCTTGAGAATCCCAAGATCACTTCTCAAATCATCAAAATTGGAGAAATTGGTCCCAAGCCATCAAAATTTATTTTTGCCCCTTGATCGTACAAATTTTTGGGTAGAATATTCCCTAGTGCCAGTAGGCTTTGCGGTTCAGCTCAGTGGTATGCTTGAATAAATAAAAAATTAAATTTATCTACCTTTTTTAATTTTTTAGTATTATTTTTAAAAAAAATTAATCGATATTTTTTTATAAGGGTCTAGTCATTTTGTTTTTTGTTTTTTAATTGAAAATAATAATAATTATTTTGGCTCTTGCATACCGCAGGGTGGTAGGGGTGTATCACCCCTTGCCATAATCTCGACCGTGACAGCTAGCAACACCACCCCTCCCACGTAGGAAGTTTTTTATTTTAAGTTTTTTAATTAATTTTTTTTTTATGTTTTAAATTAAAAAAATTGTTTTGATAAAAATTTAAAAGTCTTCTTTAATAAATATTTATTAAAGTTTTTCATATTAAATAAAATTTTATTAAAATAATTTTTTAATAGAATTTTTTCAATAAATTTTTCTTTATTAAATTTTTTAATGAAGTTCTTTTAGATGTTAAAAAATAACAAAAATAATTTCTTTATTTTTAATAATAAAGTTTTTCAATGCAATTTAAAAAAAAAAAAAATTGTGTTTTTTTTCTTTATTTTTTAATAAAGGTTATTTTAAATTAACTTTTTTTTTTTACAAATTTTTCTTTATTACTTTTTATTAAATGTTTTAATTAAAATTTTAATTAAGTTCTTTAAAACAAATTCTCAAATAAATAAACAAATTTGTGAAAGATTTTTTTGTCCACTTACCACATCTGTAGCGACTATCCATCCTCCAAACGGTAGCCGGGAGGGCCAGTTCTCTTTTTTACATCACAATAAAAGGCTTCATCAACAATCATTTGCAAGACATTTCTTAGTGGCATATTGATGTTTCCAGATTTGTATCATTGTCATGTTGTAATCTCTTGCATGAGCTATGTTGTACATGCACTAATATAAAGTGCCATATCTTCCATTGTACTTTGTCATTGCTCAGGTTTGATTTGATGGAATCCTCCTGTACTCAATACCTGTTAGGAATTATCTTGTGAGACTTGGCACATGTCTCTAGTTGAGAATGTATGTAGTTTGAGTATCCATTTGATGCTCATATATGTGTCTCCATGCTTGGTCTCTATCATATTGTAGCGAGTGATTTTTCATTAGTTCCTCATCGATAGTGGTACCCAGTTTTCTCACACTTTGACATTATTGGCACAACATTGGCTCCGTTTCTTCCTAATGGGGAGGAATATTGTTTGACATCATTGGACCATCTTTGCAGGATATTCTACATTGAGGAGGGCTTCATGCTTTCTCTTGTTCTCTCTTTTTGGGGGAACTTTTCCTTCACATGAGGATTTGTCCCATTGGGTTTTCCTCCTTTTCTTTGTTTATGAGAGATTGCATTTTATTTGTATGCAAGTATATAACATAGCCTAGTAGTCAACACCCATCTCGCATGTTTTCTTTTGTGTACATTCTCCCTAAGTTGCACTTAAGGAGGGGCGTTGGTGTAATTAAGGTGTTGTACCTTGGTTATTCTTCACCTAGGTCATAATTACACATCACTTAAGATTAAGTAGTGACCACATAGGATCTTTTGGGAGCATTCCTACTTTAGGTGGTTCCATCATGTTATCATTTCCACATTAGGTGGTGTCTCCACCTAAGTTAGTGTTTTTATCACATTATTATATCCATCTTTTGTTACACTTTTCCACCTTTGGTGGGTGATCTATCTTTAGTGGTGTTATCACACTATCATTTTTCCTCTTTAGGTGGGATGATAGATTTTAACTTTGGTTATCATGTCATAAGACTATGACATTTGTCATAATCTTATACACTCCTATGTTCTCACCTTGGCTATATAACTAAGGGGTCTCCTATGTACTTTCATGGATTGTATTGCATTATTGATAGGATTACAATTTATTCATGTCATTTTGGTTCTCTCTTGTTATTGTGCTTTCTATTAAGCCTCTAGATCTTGGTTGTCTACCTTCATAGGCAAATCTCATATGGTATCAAATATTTTAGAGTGCTATTGGTTTGTCATTTGAGAGAAATTTGGTGCAATTTGGGGTTTTGCTTTTCATGGCTTTCTACTATAGGTCAAAATTGGAGCTTGTTGGGTCAAATCTAAGGCAACCATTAAAGTTAGGAGGTTTGATAAAGTCAGAATCACTTTTATTTTGTCCAAATCTGACTCTAGAGGCCAAATCTAGAGCCATTTTAAGTTTGGAGTTGAGTGCAAGATCAGAGAGGTACCTATGATTTCAGAGCACTTCAGGCCAAATTCGACCCTACCATTGCATTGAGAAGGCTCAAGAACCACAAGATTGTTTGCCAAATTGTCAAAACTGGAGCACTTGGTTCTAGGCCATCAATTTTTTTTTATGTACCCTTGGTCGTGCAAATTTCTAGGTAGAATATTCCTTGTTGTCTGTTGGCTTTATGGTACAGTTTGACGATATGCTCAAGTGAATAAAAAAATATAATTTATCTTCCTTTCTAATTTTTTGGTTTTGTTTTAGAAAATAAAATTAATTGAATTTTCTTGTAAGGCTAATAGGTTTGTTTTTTGTTTTTTTAAATGAATAATAATAATAATTTTTATTACCCCTACGGGTATGTAAGGTACTTGATAGGGTACCTGTGCCACAGGGTACCCTACGATGCAGGGACTCTATCAACCCTATGTACCATAAGGTGGCAAAGGTGTATCACCCCCTGCCATGGCCTCACTTGTGACAAGTGGTGGTGCCACCTCTACCACTTTTAATTAAAACATTTTTTTATAAGTTTTAAATTAAAAAATAAAAAAAATATTTTTAAAAAGTTTTAAAAAGTTTTCTTTAATAAATATTTATTAAAGTTTTTAGCATTAATTAAATAAAATTTTATTTAAAAAGTTTTTTAATAGAAAATTTTCAATAAATTTTTCTTTATTAAATATTTAATTGTTTTTATTGTAAATGTTAAAAAAATCATTTTTTTTCTTTATTTTTAATAATAAAGTTTTGTAATGCAAAATTTAAAAAAAAATGTGTTTTTTTTCCTTTATTTTTTAATTAATTTTTTTTTAAAAAAAATTCATTTCTTTTCAAAATTTTCTTTATTAGTTTTTAATAATTTTTTTTAAAATAAATGTTTTAAGTAAAATTTTAATTAAGTTTTTAAAACAATTTTTCAAATGAATAAGTAAATTTGGAAAATATTTTTTTGTCCACTTATCATGCTTGCAGCGACTATCCATCCTCCAATCGATAGTCAAGGGGGTCCACTTGTTCTCTTTTTTCTTGGTGACATCCCAGTTGAAGGCATCATCAATGGTCATTTGCAAGACATTTCTTGGTGGCATATTCTTGTTTCCAGATTTGCTTCATTGTCATGTTGTAATATCTTGCATGAGCTATGTTGTATGCACACTAATATAAAGTGCCATATCTTCCATTGTACTTTGTCATCAAGGCTTCATTTGATGTAAATCTCTTGTACTCAGGAGGTTAGGAGCTATCTTGTGAGACCTGATACATGTCTCTAGTTGAGAATGTATGTATTTTGAGTATTCAGTTGATGCTCATATACGTGTCTCCATGCCTGATCTCTATCATATTGTAGTGAGTGATTCATCATTAGGTCTTCATTGGTAGTGGTACCCAATTTTGTCACACTTTGACATTCTTGGTGCAATATTGGCTTTATTTCTTTCTAATGGCGCGAAATGTTGTTCAATATTATTGGATCATCTTTATAGAAGATTATACATTGAGGGGGGCTTCATTGTCTCTCTTCTTCTCTCTTATGAGGGGACTTTTTCCTCACATGAGGTTTTATTCTTCTCATACGTCATTGAGAGCATTATGTGTTTTGATCTCTCTTTTGGGGAGGTGTTTTGTCCCATTGGGTTTTCTCCTTTTTTTTTTTTTCCATTTGTGAGAGATTGCATTGTGTTTGTACATGGGTACCTAACATGGTCTAGTAGTTGGGACCCATCTTGTATTGTTAGCTTTTGTGTACGTTATCCCTATGTTGCACTTAGGGGGGATGTTGGTGTAATTAAGGTGTTGTACCTTGGTTATTCTTCACCTAGGTCTTAATTACACATCACTTAAGCTTACTCAAGGACCACATGAGCTTTTAGGAGCGTTCCCACTTTAGGTGGTGTTATCATGTTATCATGTTCACATTATGTGGTGTCTCCACCTTTAGTGCTTTTATCACATTATTATATCCATCTTTTGTGGTGGCACTTTTCCACCTTTGGTGGGTGATCCACCTTTAGTAGCATTATCACACTATTATTTTTCCACTTTAGGTGGGATGATAGCTTTTCACTTTGGTTATCATGTCATAAGATTACGACACTTGGCATAATCTTATGCACTCATATGTTCTCACCTTGGCTATATAACCAAGAGGTCTTATATGTATTTTCATGGATTGTATTGCATTATTTATAGGAATACAATTTATTCTTGTCATTTTTATTCTTTGTTGTTATTGTGCTTTGAACCATTAGGCCTCTAGATCTTGGGTGTCTACCTTCGTAGCCAAATCTTATCTCTACTATGAAATGGTGTGTTATCTTTTGTTAATTGAAATGATGCAATATTTAATGGTTCTAAATGGATTCATTTCCAACTAGGTTACTACTTGAATGATATAATAAGTTTTTTTTTTTAAGAAGTCAATTTTTAAGGATGATAGATGTGCTTGTTTTGTGTCCTCGATTGTATTTTTTTGGGCATGACAATAAGACCCTACATAAATTTTGATTGCGAGTTCTACATAAGCTCAAAATCATCACATGGGACTAGGTTTTTGTCTCTAATTACATAGAGGAAATTTCTAACACATTACATTGGGTACACCTACAACACTTTGGTACTCAACTAATTTTTAGGTATTCTTCCTTTTTATACTGCCTTCTCTTTTCTTATAATCATCAATTTTTAAAATTATATTAGCACTTGGACACCATGGATGATTGTTTTGACCCCCAAAGGGTTATCCTAGTGTCTTCTTAGATGAATGTGCTCTCTCAAATCCTATATTTCTATGAGCTTGTAAAATTTTCCCTTTCCTCGATTCTTATAGATGCAATCTATGCTGATATCTCCAAACTAAACCCGGGGAAATAAAGGCTCATGATAAATAATAAGGTACCTTATGAATCTATTACTTCAACTACTATATACCCTAATCAAACTACATATCTCTAGAAGGGAATTCTTTAAGCTTATATTTTTATCACCACTAGAGTGTTGGCATTGAGTTTCTACTTAAAACTAGATTCTATTGATTTTGAATGGGGTACATATAGAAAGAAATGTGCTTGAGCTATGACATCTATTTATCCTTTAGAGGGAAAACACTAAATAAGATAGATTATCATAGGCCTCTTGAGTTTTGCATAGAGGATTTGGGCTTGGAATTGATCAATGATTGTGGCAACTATGATATAAATAGAATAATGGCTAGTTAGGTGAAGAACCTAAGTGTTAAATAATGATTTTTATATTAAGGAGAACCCAATATAGAGATGATGAAATTCCTAGTTGATTATGAGCTCCCAACAAGGCCAATCCCTCATTAGGAAGCTTTTTGCACCCGCAAAGGGTTACCCTAGTGTCTTCTTAGATGAATACATTCTATCTCAAATCCTAGATTTCTATGAGCTTGTAAAATTTTTCCTCTCCTTGATTCTTATTGTGGAGGATTTAAAAGAGGAACGACAAGAAGAGAGGGGAGATGCCGCGAGGAAGAGTTTGGAGGAAGATCGGGTCGGGATGAGTCAAGAGAAGAGTCTTCCATTTTGGAGAAGGAGAATGGCTGCAACGCAGTTGAAGGAATAGATTCAGAAGCCATAGCAATGAGTGGTTCGAAAGATTCAGTCCTAGAATTCATGAAGAGAAGGGGGTTACTAAGGTCAGTGGTTTGGAGAGACTACTATGCTTGACCAATCCCTCTCTTCAAGCCAAACTCTCCTTGTGTGATGTTGTGTCCTCTCATCTCTCCTGTTCTTCCCCCTCGAGTTCCATCGTGATTGGTACATCCCCCCTCACCTCTCTGCCAGCTCCTCATCATGCAAATTTTTCATCGTCAATCCATCTCCCAGTTAATGATTGGGAGAGAAAGTTGGTTGTCAACTTGTCTTCTATGTCCTTAGACCCCTTGTATTTCAACTTTTTAAAAAGGGGTCTTAGTTTTTCCATCGCCCCTCACTTTATACCACATATTGACTTTCTTATTGAGATTGTGAATGTGGTTCACACTCTTCCTCCTCATTTAGCTGAAGAGGTTAGGTAGGATTATGCTATTTCCCTTAGGTGCAACATTCCCAAAGATGAGATTGTGGCCTTTAATAAATTAATGAGAAACAATGACCTTATTATTGCTAAAGCTGATAAGGCCAATTCCACTATTATCATGAACAAGCATAATTATGTCACTAAGATGCTTGACCCTATATCCGACTCTAGTAGTTACAAAACCCTTTCACGTAATCCTTGTTCAAATTTTTTAAGAAAGGTCAAGTCAGCTGTGTCGGGTTCCTCATTTGATGAGGCCAACAAGAAGGGTTTTGTCCTTTCTAAAGAAGTGACCCCCCCACATATATGAGATTCCTAAGATCCACAAAGTTTAATTCATTTAAGGCCTATAGTTGATACCATAGGATCCCCCACCTACAAGCTGGTCGCTTTCCTTGCCAAGCTTATCTCCCCTCTTGTGGGTAAGTCCGACTCCTTTGTCAAAGATTCTTCCCACTTTGTTCAATTTATTAAGGATGCTAAATTAGATAGAAATGACCTCTTGGTGAGTTATGATGTTGTCTCCCTCTTCACCAAGGTTCCCATTCTCAACTCCATCAAGATTGTTAAATGCAAAGTGAATGCTAAGATCACTACCTTGGTGGAATTATGTTTAAGGTCGACA